>NW_027281794.1:0-25494 GCF_046629955.1 Centroberyx affinis
TTCACTAAATTCTTTATGCTCCACATCAAATTACACAGAGCTCTAATAATAAAATCTTGGAGGAACATCCAGGCCTTAAAGGGGAATGCCACCCATTTTAAGAATTCACTTGTTATTCCTGTGCCCCAGGACAGTTCAGTCAATGCTTGTGAACATGCACCACTACTATCTGCCACTCCTCCATGAATGGAGACAATGGATGGCACAATGATTTTGTTGACCCAAAAGATTTTTGTGTGAGTTCCTGCACCCAAATGAGGGTTAGATTTTGGTCCATGCCTGTTAGCAGTGCTAGAAATAAACAGAATTTTGGTGTCAGGACCGGTTCTAAACTGCTGGAGGCCCTAGGCAAAATTTTCTGTGGAGGCCCCCTTTTGAGACGAATCCTACCCCCCATCAAACAATAAAGACTGAGTAAAAAATTACTGTTTAAAGCACTGTATTTTTGTTATCTATTATAAGATAGAGCACATAAATATCAAAATAAAATTTAATAAATACAAAGGTGAATGTGGCTCTCTCCTCTTGTGTGGACATGAGCTTAAAATTAGGACTTTCAAGACTGCAGTGGCTTTAGAACTGTTAACAAATGAATTTTGATGTCATCTCTTATCTTGACCAATACTGGCACTTTTTGTCCGGCTCACTATTGCTGTCTGGGCCCTCTGTCATTGTGGCTTGTGGTTCTGCTGCCTCAGTTCTGCCTAAGAATTTCAACATTGATCCTATGGAATGTAGCATATATGTCAACATTAACATATCAGAAAATATCAGACAATGGAGAGCAAAAAGTTAAATTCCATTGACTGTACATAATACTACTCTAAATTGGAAATCATTACATACCTTCTCTACAACTAGCCTAAATGAATTTAGCAATTTAATGGACAAAGTTCTGATACTGTAGAATCCAGTAACATATTAACAGAAAACTAATTTTGCCATTACAACTTAAATTGCAATTGGTTGGTCACCTTACTCAATATCTGACATCTGGCATTGCCACCAAAACCAGGGAGATATTTCTGTCCTATGCGCATGCTAACACTTTAGCATACAGTATGTGAAAGGTTCGATATTCTACACTTTCCATTGTTTTATTCTATGTCTTGAGGTGTATTATAAGCAGTTTTAGTGGTGTCTCCATCCATTTTTACACGTTCATTTTCCAGAATCTCTCTTCTTTAAGGCTCATTAATATTAACTCTGTTCTGATTGGCTAACCATTTCAAGAGTGAAATGTGACACACCGCGGCCCCGGCAGCTACAGGTAGGGAAAACTCTCCGGTAATAAACAATGACAACCGCTCAACCGCTTTGAAAAAAACACTTTGTTAGTCTATTATTTCTTACAAAAATGATAATGAGCGAACCTTTGTGACGCCACAAAGTTACGGAAGTCCAAACGGCTCGTTTAGAGGCTCGCTTTTCTAATATGGATTGTGTGGATTTAGTTGGCTACCATGCGTTTTGACACTTTCACAGTGTTTAGATAGCACATCCTCCTTAATAATCAAAGAGGCAAGGGAAATCCCGTTTTGCACAATATGGGACCTTTAAGTAATTAGCGATTAGCGTTAGATTAACTTTTAGTCATCTAAAATTATATGGCCTTCAGATTCCTAACTGAAAACCAAATCTCAATCTTCATCATTACCGAGGTCCATTCTAATCAACACCACAAAAACGTATATTGTCTGGGTGACTTTGCTCAATTCCCGTGTAAACAAAAGAAGTTACAATTGAAGTCACACAGGAAGAGTGATCTTCTGGCATTGCAAGTAGTTCCAGAGAGTACATCCTTTTATGTCTATTTTTCCCAATACCCTTAACAAGTCTGGCAGGCTTAGACGCATGTCATTAAAATTAACTGACACCAGCCTCAGAGCTGCTACAAGTTCTCATTTTCTCACTAATAATGCTGGTCACCTACGATATTTAACATACTGCATTAGCATGCGCACCAGACAGGGCTGTCTACTGGAGGTAAAGGGATTATTTTGGTGCCAATCCTTCATCACATATTGGGTAAGGTGACCAGTGGGCCAAACATATAGTCCTTTACCCATTTGTGGCTAATTGGGATTAACTTGGTGGGACGTGAGTAGGGCTGAACAATTAATCCGAATTTTATTGAAATCACAATATGGCCTACTGCAATTTTCAAATCGCAGGAGGCGCAATATTTGTTAAAGGCGAAATGTGTGTCAAAATACCATTTTAAATTAAATATTGTGGTGCTGCAGAGATGTCCTGGCCTATACATCATATTCTACAGACTTAAGAAAACATCTTTGTTTGGTACAGATCCCCGCAAAAATCACACCATAATCATTTTAATACGTTTTTCAATGAAAATGAGAATAATGATGTAAAAATTATCATTCCCTCTAATATCGCAAATCATATCGCAATTGCAACATCAGTCAAAATAATCACAATTAGATATTTTTTCAAAATTGTTCAGCCCTAGACGTGAGGCTCTTTCACGTACGCAAAATTACAATTTGTTTGCTGTATGCAATATTCCTCTTTTGTTCATATATGAGCTTTTAGTATGGAATCTTTGCACAGTTTTATAAATGGGGCCCCTGGTGAAGTAATCATTGAATTGGTACTGGCATTGATCAACAATCCTTTCAACCCCCCACACAGCAAAGCAAAGTGGAACAAGACACTGCCAAGGAAATCAGAGCAGAACAGGACAGAATGAGGGAGAACAGGAGAAGACTGAGTTGAGGAGCACAAAAAGAGAAAAGGTCAAAACAGAACAGTCCAAGACAGAAGAGGACAGGAAAAGGACAGAGCAGAATATAACAAAACAGAAGAAAATAGATGTGATTAGAGCAGAAAAGGACAGGATATAACAGGACAGTCCAGAACCTAACACAGCAAAGCAACACATTAGACAGTAGAGTAGATCAGCACAGTTCTGTCCAGTCGCCACAGATGCAAATTGCACTCATAGATGATTACTATCCATGGCCTCTTAACCCCTCATTACCATCATCCCATGCATCAGATCATGTTTCAATCACATTAGAGACAGCTTTTCCCTTGTTTAATCCTTCTGATTCAGATGGGATTCCTGTGAGGGTTGGAGGTGTGGATTCTCACTAACCTCTTTTTTTTTTGTTCGAGCCTATATTGTTTGAGCCTGGTCTCCTGAAATGAGCACCATGTCTTGAAATGCAAATACATTTTCCATCCACTGACTGCATACACCACGATTAACAATATCTTTAAATTCACTTGTTATGCCTCTCCAACATGCCAGTTTGTGTCTTGTGCTTTGTTTTGCTTCATTGTGTTTTGTTGCATACCGTATTACATAATTTTGTTCTGTGATTGATTTTTGATTAGTTAGATCTAGGTAGACTCACTCTTTGTAAAGTCCTTTGAGAAGTGCTTGTGATGAAGGGCTATATAAATAAATGAACTTGAACTTGAGGCAAGATACCACTCCCGGGTGACTATGTGTCCAAATTCTGTGTTTTCCTCACCAAAATTAATCTTGCAACTAATAGCGAGCATTTTCTGTGGTTGTGTTAGGACCTCCATCCATCCATCCATTCCATTTTCTTGCCTCTTAGCTGAGTTAGGGTTGCTGTGGCAACAGGGCAAGCAGAGCAGCGCGGACGTTCTTTTCCACAGCAACTTCCTGCAGCTCCTCCTGGGGGGGATCCCCAAGTGCTCACAGTCCAGCTTGGAGATGTAGTCCCGCCAGCACGTCCTTGGTCTACGCCAATGTCTCCTCGCAGTCAGTCATGCCCGGAAATCCTCCAAAGGTGCCCAAACTGCCAGGTGCCCAAACTGCCTCAACTGACCCCTCTCAATGTGGGCGAACAGCGGCTCGATACTGAGGTCCTCTTGCATCGCTGAACTCCTCACGCTGTCACGCAGAGTGAGGCCAGCCACCCTGAGGAGGAACCTCATCTTGGCTGCTTATAGCCACAATCTCAGTCTTTCAGTCACTAACCCAAAGCTTCTGACCGTAGGTTCTGGTCAGCACGAAGATCGACCAGTAAATTGAGAGCTTTGCTTTGTGGCTCAGCTCTCTCTTCACCACACAATACAATGCAATACAATACATCCCATACAACGCCCGCATTACTGCAGCCGATGCACCTAACCATCGGTCAATCTCACCCCAAGATACCTGAACTCCTCCGCTTGGGGCAGCTGCTCCACCTCAACTGGGTGGGGCAGGGCACCTTTATCTGGGAGAGAACTATGGTCTCAGAATTGGAGGTGCGGATCCTCATCCGTACGGCATCACACTTAGCTTCAAACCACTCCAGTGCACAGTGGAGATAACCAACCCTAGTCTCTCCCCTCCATGCACATTGTGGCATAATTCACTTCCTTGTTTACCCAATATGTCAAATGCATCACTTCTTGTGCGCCGAGAAATGTTCCTTAACCAGTTGTTTTACTTGCCTAAACTTAACAGTTAGCAAACTGGTGAAAATGGTGTGTCCAATTTGTGTTATTGTCACATAGTCCAAATTGTGGTGGAGGAACATAATGTTCACATAATTCATGTCCACAACACATAATCTGTATTTCAGAGTGTGCTCATTTCACAAAATTTCATGAGACTACCATTTGTTTTTAATCCGATTCAAAAATTTTACTTAATGGCAGCGTTAGGGCACTTGAAACCCATTAGTTATCTATTGTTTTAAAACTTAATGGGTGTCAATGTTAACATTAGCCCATTTCTGTGATTATTTTTTTTAACAAGAATCACTGCACAGAAAGCAGAGATAGTTACAGAGCAGAGGGATTACAGATAAGATAAGATATACTTTATTGTCCCGCAGGGAAACTTGTCTTGGGCTCCAAGCCACTGCATCACACAACACATTTGTCAACAACATCACAATGCACATGCACACAAGTACATAGATCATATATATAAACTCATGGAAAACATGCTTCAATTCACATGTTGAGTGTGAGACAGTAGTTCTTTAAACTAATAAAAGGTAATAAAAAATGACAATAGTTTCAAATAATAAAACCAGGTATAATCAACCAGTGGATCTTTAAAATAATAAAATAATGTAGTACTCCTACTTGTTTATTTAATATCTTGATGGAGAATGGAATAAATGAATTCTTGTACCGGTTCAGTCTGCAGTTTGGGGGCAACACCTCGAATTCTGGGTTCAGGATGTGTGTGTTGGGTCATTCAGAATCTTCTGTGCCTCCCTGAGCACAGATTTTTCATATAAAGACTGAAGATAGTGATGTTCTTTTTTTCCCTATGATCTTCATGGCCGTTTGGATGAGACGTGCGAGCTTGGACTTTAACTGTGCTGACAGGTTACCATACCGTACTTGTATGCCATATCGAATTAAACTCTCCAAAATCATTTGATAAAACAAGAACATACGTTTATTATTTACACCATAGAGTCTAAGCCTTCTCAAAAGGTACATCCTCTGTTGTAGCCTAGAGCAAAGGTTTTCAACGTGAACATGCCATGTGAGTGAACTGTCAATGTGGACACCAAGATATTTATATGAAGGAGCCTGATTTATGGGTACACTGTGAATGAGTACTGGACTGTGGTCACCAATTGACTTTGGGTCGAATATCATCTCAGAACAGAACAGAAACAGGATGGACAAACCCCATCACACCAATCCACAAACTGTTTGAAAATGACTGCTACTTACTAGTGAATTTATTACTGAACAAATGTACTGCTATTGTATCACGTGAGTACACTGGCTGCTGAGTTTTCAATAGGTTGGATATTTCAAAAATATCCAACGTATTGGTTGGAAAATAGTATATTTCCACCCTTCAGGCAGGTCTGGCAAAAATAGACCAGAGGCAAAGAACAAAGAACGGAGTGCACAAAATATCCATCCGGCTCCCGCACAGCATCCGTGCCTGGTGGACACAGCAACAGCAACAAAATAACTCAGCATCACCTCAAAGACACACATATCTAAAAACCAGGACAAAAACACATCTGCTGGACACAGGCCTTTCAATTGTTGAAGGCGAAGAGATGCCTAATCTTGGAGCTATTTCTAATGTGAAAATATGCTGTTTTGGACATTGCTTCGATGTGGTTATCAAAGGAGAGTTCTGAATGAAGGATAAGGGTTTTCACAAGGATTTTGGCCAGATTCCTCTGTGGCAACTGCACAGCAATAACATTTAAGAGAGTGGTTTGATAAGTTCTTTGCAGTTTAGGGCCTAAAATGAGCATTTCAGTTTCATCTGAACTGAGAAGAACAAAGTTGGTTGCCATCCATATTTTGACTTCCAAAACAGAAAATGCAATTATATCGATCTATGTTGTATCACCAGTTTTTATTGCTGTGTAACTTTTTTTTTTTTTTTTTCATATGCATAAGAGTTATAGAAAACTTTGAAATTACCTATTAGCATGTAGAGTGAGAATTAGGGAGGCTGACCAGTTAACCAGTACAGCAGATGGCAGTAGGGTTTTCTAAACGGCCGAGAGGATGAGATGATCAAGATTATCAAAGGCTGTACGTAAGAAGAACGAGGATTAATATAGATCGCTGTTCCACGGCTAATAGCTGGTCATTATTTTTTACTAGAGCAGTCTCAGCGCTGTGCTGAGGTTTGAAGCCAGAAATTGGGCTTTTTTGTGGCAGCTAGATAAATGCACTTTTGGATGAGTCAGTTAGTCATTCAAAGCACCTTGGAAATTTCTGGATATTACGGATAAAATGCAAGCTGATTTCATCCTTACCTCATATTTTTTTATTTTATTTGTTTAATTTTTTATTGTTTATTTTTGCAGGGACAGCGCACAATTAAAAGTAATTGCACCAGAGTTAGCTGGTAGCTAGTTTACATCTATAGTCCCTGGGCAGGTAGACCAAAAAACAACCACAGAACAACAAATACACTACAACAGCACCGCAAAGCACTAACCCTAACCCATAAAAGTCCATCAGTGTGAGATAGCTACGATCAGTATGAAATTTGCTCTTACCACACAGTGCTCAGGATACGATCAGTATGAAATTTGCTCTTACCACACAGTGCTGAGTGCTGATGTTAAGAGTATGAGCAAATGCACATACTCTTAACATCAACAGTCAATGCACAGACATTACAGTGTCGGCCAAGTCCTGGTCTCCAGACCAAGAGACCGTGATAATGAAGGGTCCGATTCAGACCTTGACTTAACGGTTGTGTGGTGGCTTCCTTCATATTATAATGCAATATCAAGTTCATTTGTATGCTGATTTCCTCATACATTTGAAAAATATAACAAATGCGATATGACTTGCTGAGTCATAAACACTTGATGGAAATGATTATTATTATAACTATGCAAAATTGGTGATTGGTCTCAGAATAATTGGAATGGCGTTGAAATCAATTTGATGACTCTCCACAGTTAAGCAATCAAGAAGTTTCCTGCCATTTACATGATTTTTTTTAAGAGATCATCAGGACACATGATCGTATAAATGGGCTGAACAGACATCCAGTCCATTCTGTATTTCCACATGGATAGGAACTGGATCATTGCCATCTTAACAATGATTTGCAGAGCCAAATGGTATAGCCGACATCCCTCCCTATTACTCCAGGTTACAGAAAACTTTCCCCTATCTACTTTTGTGGAGGCTTGTCCATACTCCAACTAGCCCAGCATCCATGTTTCCGCTACAGACAGCCACTGCTTTAGAGAAAAGCTGCCTAAGCTTCCTTTTGCCTGGGAGAAGCTCTGAGAGGATGATTCTGCTGGTGGTGAATAGTGAATGAATGAATGAATGAATGAATGAATGAATTTTTATTATTGTAAGGTGTCTTGTAAGCCCATAAATTCAAACAAGCCAGGACCAGAGTACAGTGAATACATTGTCAAACAACAGAGAAAGAAAATAAAGAAACTAAAGCATCTTTCACCTTCAGATCTTCAGACCATCATTGAGTAGAGCAGAACTCCTAAATCACTGACAGAGCCTTACTATGTGTTACTGAAAAATCAAAATAAATATTAATTAACCAATATATCTTGCCTTCTTTTCCAGGCTTTTGAGATAAAGTTAGCAAACTTAAACACATCAAAATTAAACAGCCATTCCAGTTTTTGCTCATCTAAACACCAGAATATTTCAGGGTTTTGTCAAACGATTTCATGGAACAGTAACTCTCTTAAGTCATCATAATTTGTACAGTACAAAAGAAAATGGTACTCACATTCCACTTCACCCAAATCACACAGCTCACACACAGATATTTTTGAATGGCCAGAGGAAGAATACCAGCTCTCAACTGTGCAATCAAAGATCTCTGGCTTTTAGATAAACGAGATGTAACATATAATTCAGGGCCAAAATTCTGTTTGATATGCACATATGTCCTTCATTTTGGCTTTGACAGAACGTTTTCAAACCATTTTTCTTCAAATTTCAGTGAAAGCTTATTTTTAATGGAGTTAACATTACAGCACAGATTATTCCTGATATACAACATATCCACCTCCTCAAAAATTGAGTAAAGCTCTTTTGCCCATGGAGAACAGTGTGATTTGCTCCACATAAATACTTTCTTATTTATTCTGTCCTCTGCCATTTTGATTATAGACGGTTCCACAGTTTCACATTTTCGTTGTACAGACCCTGGTACCCAGCCCATATCTCCCTGAATTGCTGGAATCGGAGCAAATCTATGGACCCCCGGAAAACATCGTATAGCTCTATTCTGTATGGTGTCTATAGTGTTAGATTCTTTTAAGCCCCACACCCCTGCAGGATAGTTCAGTATGGGGGAGACACATGCATAGTAGGGCTAGGTCACACGCTGCAGCAATGTTATTAGTGATGCCGGAGTGTCTTTGTCTACATTAATCCCAGTACGAATACCCAAGTCTGTATCTCCTGGTGCCAAAGGCAAATACCATTGGGTTAGCAGCGACATCACTGGCCCTTGCCCCTGGTAGACACTGAATGTTGACGGCCTGATCCAACCTGACATTTTGAGTGATAGAGTCACTAATTACCAGGGGCTTCAGATGTGATAATGATGGTGTCTCTTTGCCAATGTTACAAATTGGGGGAGTTCTTCCAGGGACTTGTGATGAGCAGTGGAATGATCAGTGGTGGAAGAAGTACTCTGATCCTTTACTTAAGTAAAAGTACCAATACAGCAATGTAAAAATACTGTATTACAAGTAAAAGTCCTGCATGAAAAATCCTACTTAAGTAAAAGTACATAAGTATTAGCAGCAAAATGTAGTTAAAGTATTAAAGTAAAAGTAGTGGTTTGGTCCCTCTGACTGATATTTTATTATGACATCATTAGATTATTAATACTGAAGCATCAGTGTGTAAGCAGCATGTTACTGTTGTAGCTGCTGGAGGTGGAGCTAGTTTGAACTACTTTATATACAGTTCCCAACCTAGGGGTCGGGCCCCTCCAAAGGGTCACCAGATAAATCTGAGGGGTTGTGAGATGATTAATGGGAGAGGAAAGAAGAAAAAACAAAGTTCTGATACATAAATCTGTTTTCAGTTTTTGGACTTTTTCTCTAATCTGTGATTTTTGCTGAAATATTGGATCATTTGAGCATTTATTGAAATGAAACCATGTGAGGTTTAGAGGGAAAAATCACTATTTGGTGGAGCTGTTAACAACTCATAGACATCTGAAATGTGACCCGACTACACACTGCTTTTTGTAAGACGTCAAAAGCCAAAAAGGTTGGAAACCACTGGTTTCATCTTTAACAATGTGTTGTATTTTAAAAGCTTGTTATATTATCCATTGTATCAAATCTCCATCTGAAAAGTAACTAAAGCTGTCAAATAAATGTAGTGGAGTAAAAAGTACAATATTTCCCTCTGAAATGTAGTGGAGTGGAAGTATAAAGTAGCATCAAATGGAAATACTCAAGTAAAGTACAAGTATCTCAAAATTGTACTTAAGTACAGTACTTGAGTAAATGTACTTAGTTACTTTCCACCACCGGGAATCATAAGGGGTCTTGTCTAGCTGTACGGGGGTAAATTCATCAACAGAGAGATTTGAGTGGAGAGAACTGTACTGGGGAAATGTGAAACTCTTTGGATTGGTAGCTGAGGCATTCGGGGACTGGAGCAAAGTCATTGTGCTGAGGCAAAGCAGAGGGGGGGTAGTGGGGAGGGCGGAGAGGTCAGCAGGATGTGCAATAAAAGAAACTTGGGAGATAGTGATTCATGCTGCGTTTTATTTTGATAAATGTTTTATAATGTGTGCACATGTGCTTCAAAATCCAATATTTCTGGGTCAGGGTGGTGACATTTTTGAGACATCTGAGAGGAGCTGAAAATATTGATATTTTTAAACTAAAAACCCATCTTTTCAGTCTGGCTTTTATGTAGTGTTTTATAATTTTATGGTTTTAGTATTTATACTTATTTTATTTATTATCATTATTATTATTATTTTTTTCTATTTTGTTTTATCAACATTTTACTGTTGATCATTATTATTTATTTTTATTCTATTTTATTGTATTAACATTTTACTGTTTTACTATAATCAATTTATTTTGTGTAGTATTTCATAATTTTATTTTTGTTATTTTTATTGATTGTATTATCCTTTATTGTCTTAACTACCCATCTTTTATTGTTGTCTTATTCAGTTAACTTTTTGGGGGGTTTTTGGTTGTTATGGTGTGCATTAGTCTCTAAATCCATTTTTTACATCCTATGTTTTGTCAATCGCTTGTAAAGCACTTTGAATTGCATTTGATTTGTTTGAAAGGTGCTATATAAATAAAGATTGATTGATTGATTGATTGATTGATTGATTGATTGATTGATTGATTGATTGATTTTCCATATAAAATTGAAAACAAGCACGCTGAAACGGAGGGGGTCGGGGGCATTTTCTTGGAAGTTAAAAAATCCAGAATATTTAGGAGAGGTTAGTATGTCTATGTTAGTTGTGCCACATTTTGGTCAAGCCACATTTTTGTAAGTTTTTGTTAGGGTTATTTTTTCTGCCCTAAAATGATCTGTACCTCAGAGACCGTAAGACCTAGAGCAACCAAATTTGGTGGATAGGTTTCAAATCTCCCCCACCACTCAGGCAACAAAGATTACACCAGTCAGCCAGATGGTGGCACTATAACAAGCAACTTTACATTTTGGCCAATAATTCCTTTTTTCCTCTCAGATTCTTTCGCTTTCATCATTGCCGACTGACATCTGTCCATCAGGAAACTCAGAGTTGGGATGAATAAACTTCATTAATTTATGATAAAAAAAAACCCAAAAAAACATGTTATTCTTCTTTAAAGAGTTCACCGTACAGTTTGACAGTTTTATTACTTTTGTTAGTATTAATAAGTTTGAGAGTCTTAAATATTCATTAAATTCACATAAAAATCTAGTAAAATTGGGGGTAACTTTTGTTATTTTGCATTTATGGATGTGAAATTTACCATATAGAATCAATAAGTTTACAATGAATTCAATGTTATATTTATCCTGTTCAAAATGTGTAATGACACTTTTACGCTCAATTTTAATATTATGATTAGTTTTACACAATATATAATCTTCTATTCGAGTCCAAAAAGTAATTGAATGTATATAATGGTAAAATAAATGCATTAAGGATTATGGTTCATATCGCTTTCAATATCAAAAAATTTTGAGAAATATAGATTTGTTGGATATATATTGTGTAAAATTTTGAGGTGTACTTCTTTAATCTTATTTGTAATACAGAATTTATATGGTAATAGCCATGTCCTCTGCCAATCAGGAAACTCTTATTAAGCAAAGCTAAAGAATGACTTCTCCTAATCCAGCCATCTGATTTGTTTGATCACTATGGTGAGGCGCTGTGTTTCACCAAGACTTTGGTTAGGCTACTAGCAGCAGGAGGCAAACAGCACTTAGCCTAGCACCAAGCACTTTTTTCTTTTCTTTTTTACTGTCACACCAAGTACTTGTTTCTTGTTCTGCTGCACTAAGCACAAATAGTCTAATATAATTAATTAATAGAAAACGACACTAATTAACCTTTCAGCACAACCATTTCAAACAACAACTATAACTATGGCCTCAGCCCCACCAAGCACTAATGAAACCACATATCATCACCAAACCTGGGCAGCTTCATCTCCACTAAATGAATGCACAGGCACTAAAAGACACCAGAGCACCTTAAAGGGACAATCAAAACACAAAAAGAGAGCACTGAAACTTAGTTCTGAATGCTCGAAACTAGTTTTGAAAGTTTAACGCTCAGATTCTTATTTTGCAAACTTGAAAAAAAAAAAAATAAATTAAATATAAAAATAATTGGTAACACTTTACAATATGGGTACATTAATTAAGGGTTAGTTAAAGCTTAATAAGCATTAATTAACCCTTAATTAACAGTTAACTAATGTGTCTGGTAATCATTTACTAATGGTGTTCATGTTAAATTAATACCTTAGTTAACATGAACACCATTAGTAAATTACACATTAGTTAACTGTTAATTAAGGGTTAGTTAATTGGTATTAAGCATTATTTTTTAACGCAAAGCACACAGATTTAACTGAAAAGCAAAAAATACATAAGACTACATAACTGATAGTAAAACAAACCGCCTCACATACACTGCACAATTAAATTCTAGCTGTCATCTTCTTCACCCCTGACCTGGCAAGCAAAATACTTACTTTCTCAAATGGCAACTGATAGTACACAAAGAAAAGCAGGTTGACAAGTTCTATCAGAACCTCAATAATGACGCCAACCTGTGCATACAATTCAATCCACACAGCAACTTCTCACCCCACTTCCTAATGGTAATTATCATTTTGGGAGTTACGCTTAATGCCATAATACCTCCAAAACACCATCCTCATACGGTAAAGTAATTTGCTATGAAGAGTGTTATCACCTGTGCTTCTACTCATGTGATTTATATAATACGTTACCCTTGTGGTCTCACCTATGTTAAAACTATGGATGAGTGAATATACGTTCTAAAAAGCCACTTCAATAAATGTAAAAAAGTAGCTCATTTAAAATGCAGAGTAAAAGTTACTGAGTTACTTTTTCCCATGGCGCAGCCGAGGGCATCACGGGGCAAATTCAGGTCAGGCAGTCAGTCAGTCAGTCAGGTAACGCTTAGTGAGATGTCGCTTCGTGAAATGGCCTCTAGAGGGCGTCTTTGACTGAGAGATGGCCTCTCGCCAATGGGCTAAATGCCCCATTTACAGACAGCTACATCTTCTTCTGTCCTACAAACCTTAACAGTAGGTCACGTGTCACCTGTGGTATGTGACGTTGGTGGAATAGGTAATTTAACCGATAAACGTAAAACTTCACTCAACCGGGAAGCGGCGCCACATTAAACAAACGCACAATCTCGGAGCCCATCGTCTATCGGTCTGACGACGATTAGACTCTGGGGGCGACGGCCAATATTTCGGGGTTTCCGACTTTTTCGACTCGTGACAAGTCGTTTCTCCACACAATACACAAACATCGATACTTTTTGTAGGTATTTTAGGTCCAGACGACATTTTGGCTAATCTCTATAAACAGATATCTGCATATGAGACGTTGTCTCTCAACTCCATTCTCGCGTCTCAAGTTGCTAATCTGACTGTAAACAATGACTGGCGCACGGAAGAGGAAGTCTTGGCCCGGATGTCCGCTGGCTACACCGGAAACCCCGAAATATTGGCCGTCGCCCCCAGAGTCTAATCGTCGTCAGACCGATAGACGATGGGTTCTGAGATTGACAAACGCATAATCAAATGACAAGCATAGACAGTTTAATCTGAGCCGACAGGTTGTGCTGTGAAAATGTCGAGAAAGAAGAAACTAGACATTCTTTCCTATTTTCAACCCAATGTGAGTGATAAAACAATGTGTTCAAGTGAATTTAACTTGTTTCTATGAAGTAGCACCGTTATGAGCGAAGCTAGGCTGCTGTATTTCTGCCTCTCCACCATGTTGACCTTCCAAAACAGCCCAATGGACAGAAATCTATCTATCAATAATTCTATCTGTTTTCCGATGGATCAGTGCGGCCGCAGCTAGTGGAATTCACCACACGCGCCGTGGGGCCTGTACAGGATCTGTACTTGTTTAGAAAAGAGATTATTGTTAGATGTGATGTTTCCCATGCAATTCTAAAAGGACCAGAGAATATAAGCGTTGCATCGACCTATCTTATTCAGATTCTATTCATAGAGGCATCACAGACATAGGCACCCAATTAACCTCATCCTAACCAATATGCAATCACCCATATGTTTAACCATACACTTCCTCATATGCCCGTTGGGAAACTCCGGATGTTAAAGAAGAGAGGGTCAAGAGAGATCTCAATTAGTTTGTCACTGTACCATCACTACATGCACTTATACACAATCACAGTCACATCTGTATACATGGCTCCAATTACATGTAGACTGCACCAGTCGAAGTCCTCCCCTCCACTACGATTATGGAGAAGTTCCTTATTCAGTCTCGATAGCTGTAATATTACCGGTGTCCATTTAATGTTGAAAACATCAGTCCTTAGTTTGAGTTTGGCTGTTATGCTTTCCATCAAATATTCACTTTTTAACCTTTCCCTCCATTGTTGGACAGTTGGTGGCTTTACATTTCTCCATAACACTGTGTGCTGGCGGAGATTAATTCTCGCCAGCAGGTGGTGCTATTGTTTTTTTGTGTTCATTTCTTATGTGTTGCAGTAGCCAATAGGAATGACTTAGGTTAGCCAGGTAACAGGAAGTAAGTCTCATATGTTCAGTTATGGCCGACAGGGACAGAGGTCGGATTTGTTATGATTGAATCTGCATCCATCCTTCTTTGTTGTTTTATGGAAAGCATTGCCTGTGAGTATTTTCAATCATTAACATGTCTTAGGCGTTATCGATGACTATTTTGGCATTGCAAGTGTTTTAGCGGATTGTAGTTAATGATGTTTAATGCTAGTAGCATAGCTGCACGGTGGCTATATGTAGCTTTAGAATTTACATCATCTTTGTTTGCTTCTTACATAGTAATTATGATAAATGTGCAGCTATATTCTGTTTATGCAAATTACCCAAGCATGTTTCGTAATGTTTATTACACAGCACTTATCCATATACCTAATGTTTGTATGGGCTGCATACATTTTGCAATTCTCGTTTTGCATATACTATTTTGTAATGTATTCAAATACGTATGTTCACATCGAAATGTAATATTCATATGTGGTACACCACAGCCAAGTGCCTGAAAAATACGCTTTGTTATTTTCTTCCAGTTTCACTCTGTAGACATTTTGAAGGAAACATCTGAATAAAGAAGACAATACACCTGTCATTTGTCGAGGAGTTTATCTGTCTGCTTAGCTGTGCTCAGGTCGAACAGTGAGGGCAGAACACACTGTAATCATCTTCTTTGCAATCAGCAGCAACACCCCAAGTAAATATGTCTGATTTTTGGTAGCAGTATCCTCTGGAGTCTCTCCCAATATAAAGAATGCTGGCTCTAGAGGTAGGTCTACCCTCATGATTTGCTTGATCTAAACTCGACTCTTTTAATTGGAAGATTTGGAAATTAGAAAATAAAGTGCACAAAGCACATAAAGCCAGATTACTCTTCTCTTCTTTGCTGACTGATCGTTCACTCTGTACTGGCTCATCCAGCACTCCTCCACAACCAGGAGATGAAAGTTAGGCTTTCCTCAGCCATCTCCGCTCCTTTTACCCGAGGCAGGTGCACCTCAAGGAGCAGTTCTGAGCCCTCTTCTATTCATCGTATCCCACCCTCCACCCACTGTAGGCCACATATCACAGTTTGCTGATGGACTCGTATTGAACCAGCTCAAAATCATCTCAACGTGCTGCCAAGAAAATCTCCGCATGCATCCAAGAAACTGAACAATGGTCAAACAAATGGAAAATCAAACTGAACCCACCAACGACTCATCTTCACAAAGAAATGTTACTCTGCATGGAATCTGCAAAATTTCCCAGTCACTTTTCAAAGCAACATGAAATGGACTACCAGTACCCACATCAATAATATCATTTCAGAGGGAAACAAAAGATTAAACCGCTAGCCGGAAGAAAAAAACGAGGGCCTCACCTGAAACAATACTCAATGTCTATGTCAGCTACATCACATCAATATTAAAATATGCCATGCCATCCTGGATCACAGCCTCACCCCACCAGCCAACTCCAAAACCACCAACTCCAAATCATTCAAAATAAAGCAATAAAATTGGCCCTGCAGACCTCAAGCCTCGAAACCATCAAAGAATGCCAGGAAATCATCTGTCAAAAAATACTTCAAAAGAGCAGCTACAAACCCATCACTCCAGCCAATCATAGCAAAGCACAATGGATCACAAACACACCTCTGTCCATCATGCTCCACTTGTCAGACTCCGAGCCACCCTGAAAACAGAACACGTTCGCTGAAAATAGCACTTGCACTTGGAGGTCTCTCTCTCTCTCTCTCTCTCCCTCATTCTCTCTATCTTTCACTCTCTCTGGAGCGTGCACATGCCCACACACATGTATGCACACACACACACACACACACACACACACAGAGTAAATCAACTGCTCTAGTAGGCAATCATTGCAGTCTTACAACAGCTGCTTAAAGGCATAGTGAGCAGGATTTTCCCCCTTGAAATAGCATAAACTCATCCAAAAATTATCCTACTCAATCATTATTAGTCTGTGACAGTGTGTGTGTCTGCAGAGAGCCTGCCTTCTGTCTGTATTTTCTTATTTCTGAATGTTCAGGATGTTTCTGGGCATCAACCTTTTGGCAGTGGGAGTGTACTCCTGCACCCAATACCACTACTTGCAAGCAGAATTTGGATAAACTTACAATGCAAAAACTGTGCGTTTGTGACCTACACAATCTACGCATTGTGAAAATAACTTTATTTTCAACCTCAGTTGCAGTAATGGTGAGTTTTGAATCGTTTTATATCTAAAAGCCACGCTGGCTACGGTAGCTGTCCAGAACTCTGGTCAGCGCTAGTGTGTGTCATGAGCTGGCAGCTAGCTACTGTTGTTAGCGTAGCCTCATTGTAGTAGAAAAGCTGATACCTAGCTACTGTACTTGCATTTTGTACTGGTCTGACAACTGTGTTCAGGGGGTGTGGCTTCACATATTTTTGAACTAGGGAGGAGGGTAGGGCTGTAGTTGAGACCGCCTTGGTCGAGTCCAAGTCCAGATCCAGTCATTGGTGAATCGAATCCAATTCAAGACCAAGACCGAGGGGGGTCGAGCCCGAGTCAAGACCAAGACCGCAAAACTACGAGTCCAATTCGAGACCAATACTATAGCAATGTGTTATCCAAGGCTACCATTGTATTTATTGACTAAAATAGCATATTTTTGTTTATTGCCTAAAATAGAAGGGAGTTTTCTAAGACATTTCAACAGAATTAGCATGTTTTGAGGACAAAATTAATTGTAGGCAGCTTGTTTATGTTCAGAACATACAGTAGTTGCACCTTTACTTAACTAGGAGTGGATTCATCTATTTCACCTACTTTTTCTTACTGCTCCACAACCATTCCGACCGACCAACCGATTCAAGACCGAGTCATATTAACTACGAGTCCAAGATGAGACCAAGACCATCAAAGATCGGTCTCGAGACTGAGACCGGACTCGAGTACTACAGCCCTGGAGGAGGGGTCAACTTTGAAAGTTGTGTTTACAAGCCACAACTGGCAAAATCCTACTCAAGTAGCGAACAAGCTTTGGCGTTTCGCCACATTTAATAGTATCACACAATTCTATTTTTGAACGTCATCACTGTGTGTAGAAACGTCATCAGCTTAGGTAGCAACGTCATCACTGTGGGTAGAAACGTCATCAGAGTGGGTAGAAACGTCATCACTGAAGGTAGAAACGTCATCACTGAGGGTAGAAACGTCATCACTGAGGGTAGAAACATCATCACTGAAGGTAGAAACGTCATCACTGAGGGTAGAAACGTCATCACTGAAGGTAGAAACGTCATCACTGAGGGTAGAAACGTCATCACTGAGGTTAGAAACGTCATCACTGAAGGTAGAAACGTCATCACTGAGGGTAGAAACGTCATCACTGAAGGTAGAAACGTCATCACTGAGGGTAGAAACATCATCACTGAGGTTAGAAACGTCATCACTGAAGGTAGAAACGTCATCACTGAGGGTAGAAATGTCATCACCACGACCAGAAACATATTTGCCACATGTAGAAGCGTCTTCACCATGCCTGCCAATTTTTGTTGCGTCCTCCCCATCTACGCCTGCTTTGTCAAAAATGAGATCTGATCACAATATAGAAAGAATGGAGACAACGAAAATGCCCATAATTACCAGCCGTAAATCCAAAGTTCAGATTGTTCATTATCCAGGTACTACATCCAGATGCAGGTTGCATTTTAATACCAGGTGTAAATGAGGTCAGTGTGTTTCAGTAGAAGCTGATGCAAGAGCCAGAGGACCAAAGACACACATCCTAATGCATAGGGACAGTCTGAAAATGCCATACAGACTGCTGGATTTGGCCCCGGCCAAAGGGGGGAGCAAAGGCAGTAATCGTGCCAAGCACCAGTGGTGCATATTTCTGTTATATTTAGTTTTGAGTTATGGTGCTGATATGAATTACGCACAGGCAAACATGAATGCAGCCTCCTGTGTCCTTCCTAACAGACTTAGATAGGCTACTATGATAAATTGGCAAGAGCCCCTGTGCCTGCTTCCCCTGTTTGTTTCATGTCTCCTAAAGCCTGGCCTGCAAGGGCAAAATGGAACAAATAATCAATATGTGTCAGATTGTAATAATTATTTTGGGACAGCTTGCAGTTACAATGTGTGACATAGTTTTGAAGTGGAGAATGAGAAATCAGTTTTCAATATGGGTTAAACCTTGATCTGTCACTTTGTTATATCAACTGCAAGCTCTACTCAACCATAATCATTTTCATAGAATTTATCTGCATTTTTCTCCACTAAGGTACATGATTTGTACCTTAGTGGTTTGTTAATGCTGATGCATAAACATGAGACAAACATACTGTATATCACAAGCCACTCTGTATCGCTGACACACACACGCGCACGCACACACACACACACACACACACACACACACACACACACACACACACACATTATATTCTCTATAGCCATTATACATCATATACTGGCACTGCTAAAACAACATCCATACTCACTCATGCACATGCAGACATACAGTTACTCACCTCTACAACCTGGTTAGTTCAAACCATACCAGGGTCCATCCCATTCATACACAGTATGTGCTCTTGTTACGTAAACTTGGCTACTCAACCTGTTGCCTGGCTCCTGGGCTAACTGTGAGCTAGCACACTATTGTTATTCTCACTATTTATTATTAGTGTGCTTGCTTCAGCAAGTCACACTTATACACTCTTATTTACTTCTTTATTGTGTGTCATTAATCATGGATAAATTCAAGCATCTAATGTTACAGTTAGTTAGCTTAAAGGATAACACTGGTGTTTTTTAATGCATTTCTTACCGTCAACAAATCCTATGGGTGTTTAGCCTTCAAAATAAAAGCGCAAGATTTTAAATATGTAGAAATACTGTTTTAAACCAATTACTTTGTATTTAATCGTCAAATTCAATAAGTCAGCACCCATATTTATGTTTGATATCTGCTTTAGTCTCAGTTCTGTATGTATTCTGTACAGTTAAAAAGTAGCACATAATAGTTAAAAATGGCACATATTATGGCATTTCATTATTATTGTGGGAGTTGTACTTTTTTTTATGAAAATGTAATAATATGGTCCATTATGTAATAACCAACCAAAATGGATGTCTTCATTCATAAAAATCGTATTAACATTATAACAATGTTTATTTTAGGCATTCTAGCATGAATCATACTGACTCAAAATTCATTTTAAAAAGATACTATTAGTTCAGTAAATTAGTAGAATCTTTCATTGCTCAAAACTACATTAAGTGTCACTGTATTTTAATAGAAACTGTACTTGAGGGTTCATAGAGAATAGAAACTGCACGACACTGAGTGTTATACTGACACAAACATCTAAGTACTGGTACACACAAATGTCAGGAGACACACACACACACACACACACACACACCACATTATGTAATAATTTTGTACAAAATGCGGGGAAATTTATTACATATTGCATTCAAGCTGTGTATTACAAAATGCGGCAGATTATTACAAAATGCGGGTGTTATTACATAATGAAGTGAAAATTTATTACATTTTGTCGTGTTATTACATAATGCGGTGTTATTACATAATGCGTTGTTACATGGCTATTTCTCCTTAACTTAACCAGGCGAGTCCCATTGAGATCTCCATCTCTTTTGCATACACATGGGCTCATACCGCTCATTGGTACTTGGATGGTTTGCTTTGGTCAGAGGTGGTACTTTTTTATTCATTTTTTTTATTTGAATTTTACTTGATAGGGACGATGCAATTTAACAAAGTTCCAATACAGAGCATGAAACTGATGTGCTGCACAGAGAGTTTATAGCTATTGCTAATTTTCAACTCTTGTCCCTAGTTGGGCTTTTACATGTACAGTGTAATTAAAATATACAGCTTTCAGTATCATAAAACCACAGTACACTACAGATATGGAAATACAATAAAATACACATACCACAATACATCAATACACATACACCATACACCAATAGTAATTTAGAGTACAATTAGCTTGGTTCAAACAGTTTGAGAACCACTGCTCTTTTGCATACAAATCCTAACTGAGTCAGGGCTACAGTTTGTAAAGTTCACAGATTTCTGCACATAAATAACTTTTTTTAGATAAACACTAAAGCATTTTGTTTGTGGCATGGTACAAACTCTCTGTTAAAATAACAAATAACAATAACAACACCAGCTAACATCTAGTGGCCACAGCTGCCATTAGCGATGCAGAACAATGCAATATTTCTCCACTCTTAATCCATCAAAGTGTTCTCTTTGTACAATATAACCATGATGCCAAGCTTTTCTCTTTATTTTTTTGTATCCCTCTGTTCTCCCTCTCTTTCTATTCTTAGTTGGCAACAATATAAACAGCAACTTGGGTTGTTATGCTTCCAGCTGGCAGCACATGAGAGATATCACCTGAAATATGACAGCAGCATTGTTTGGGATTGCACGCATGTTGGCCTGTGCATGCTGTGTGTCTTTTTTGTCTCTCACACACACACACACACACACACACACACACACCATTAAACTCCACCGGTGTTGTCAGCATTGCATTTATTCATTATTCATTTCATCTTTATTCCCGCCGACCAGAAAGCCGATCCCACCACCGGCGGCGGCAATGAGTGCACGGATAGAAACGATGCCGCGTCGCGGGCGTGCACGTGCACGAGCACGAGCACGTGCACGCCCGCGACGTGGCTGACAGCCTGTCAGAGCCCAGAGCTGTAAATTCGCGGAGGAACTGCCTCTGCCTCTGATGATGGGAATTAATAAACGCTACAAGGAATTAGTGTTTCTTGGCGCTCTACAAATGAACTTGTTCTGCTCCGTCTCTCTGCGATGCGTGGCGAGCTTTGATACGACTCCGTTTGGATGCTATTTGCGTGTGTGTGTGTGTGTGTGTGTGTGTGTGTGTGTGTGTGTGTGTGTGTGTGAGTGTGTGTGTCTCTGTGGATTGGATTAGCAGAAATTAGGCATGGCAAAGCCCGACGTCGGACAAATTTCTCTGGGTGATTTCGTCCCGACAGCGACAAATATCAGGAGGCTTGATGCGCACACACACACACACACACACACACACACACACACACACACACACAAACATACACCCATATAAACCTGTCACTCTCTCTCCCCCTCTCTCTCTCTCACACACACACACACACCTTTCCTCATTCCTCGCACTTCCTCACACAGACACGCACACACTCCCGCCGTCTCTCCTCTTATCTCTCATACTCATCTAGGCACACACACACACACACTCTCGCTGACGCACACACACTCTTGTTTTCTCACACACACACACACACACACCGACACATAGGCGCACATCTCTTTTCACAATGCCTCGCTTTATTGCTCTCTCGCCCCACACTCTCTGTCTCTCTCTCTTACACACACACACGCGACAAACACAGGCAGTCAGGTACCCCCCCCCGCCCCCTACCACACACACACACACATACATTCGAAAGGAAAGGACTCTACCCCACACACACACATGTAAGCAGACATTCCTTCTCTTACTCTCACATGTCCATGCAAACAATCTCTCTCTCTCTCACTCTCTCTCTCTCTCTCACACACACACACACACACCAACACTCCCCAGTAATCAGAGCAGGGATCTACCTAGCTGACATTCTCACACACGCACACACACACACGCACACGCACACAGGAAACACATATGTTATGCTCTCCATTCGGACTAGTTGTCATATTAAGACTGTGACACTAAGCAGAACCAGGCCTGTGAAAATAAACAGAAAAAGAGTTTGTCGAAACCCAGAGAGGAAGGGAGGGGAGGGGAGGGGAAGGAGAGGAGAGGAGGGGAGGGAGAGGGAGGAGAGGAGAGGAGGTGAAAGAGAGAGAAGTCAAACAGTTGCAATCCTCCATAAACCAAGGGTAAATAGTGCTAAATGGCTATATGAGACCTGTTGACTGCAATGTTAACATGACCTTAAACCCATTTGTCACATACAATGGTATCTACAATGTGTGTATATGGCAGATTCTATAATTGCGACATTTTGCATTTTTAAAGTTGAAAGTTGAAAAAAACGAAATGTCACACAAATTATATAAATTCCTCCAATGCATCCCTGCGACATTCAGGGTTCCTACAAGGTCTGGAAAGTCTGGAAAACATAAAAAAAAAATGTGGAAAAGTATGCAAAATATTGTTGTACTGTCCTAATATACATATGACTACATATTTTCTGTGGTTTTAGATCTCCGCCATTCGATTATTTGGAGAAGAATAATCATCTATGGGAAGATGGTTGTTAGCAGGGGCAGAACCATGATACGCGTATATCAGATTGAATCTTCAAATCCAATCAACAAATTAAGGTGTGATAAAGTATGGAATTTTTAAATTGGAAGCTTGTACGTTTACTACTTGCGAAGCTCGAGCTGTAATGATTTCAGATAATCGAAAACAAGAAATGTAATTTGTCAGCTGTTACGGGTGTTGTGGTTGACATTTTTGTTGTTTTGGGCCTGTGCTCCTCAGGCAGCGGCCAACCAAATACCACATGGCATTTTTTCCAAAAAGAAATAAATGTCATTTAATAATGATAATGACTTTCAGTAAATCCGCTCTTGGCTCAGACGCGAGCGAGAACATACCTTACAGTCCTCACAGTGTGTTCTTCCTGAGGAAATGACATCATGAGTCATGAGTTTTTGTTCGGGTAACTAATTTGACACTGATTTCTCAGACTTACTGCACATACTATTTGTTGTTTCACACCTAACGTTTGGTGT
Organism: Centroberyx affinis; assembly: GCF_046629955.1. Taxonomy (NCBI): domain Eukaryota; kingdom Metazoa; phylum Chordata; class Actinopteri; order Beryciformes; family Berycidae; genus Centroberyx; species Centroberyx affinis. Next base: position 23,518 of record NW_027281794.1, read on the forward strand.
ATTAGCAGTAACACTTTACAATAAGGGTCACTAAGTTAAGGATTAGTTAATGCTTAAGTTTATTGTTATTGTTTATTGGTTTTTTTTGTAAAGATGTGATTAAAATTGGACAGGGGAAAAACTGGGTTTTCAGTGATATCCAGCTTATTTTTTTTTATGAATGAATGATACTATAATAATATAATAAATGACGCTATAATGCATGCAAGTATTTGCTCAAACATGATCATGTATGAGAATAACAAAGCATTCTAAAAAGTTTTAATATATCAAGATATATCCCACAAACATGAAATGTCCCACAATGACAGAATTAAAGCTGGCACTAGGCAAAATTTTAATGTAAAATTTAAAGTCGCCTTATCAGCCTAAATCAGGATGTGAGGCAGCAAATGTCCCATCTTCACTAATTGAGATGTCATAGATCTTGTCCACTTTTTCATCAAAGTGAGGTGGTCCAATTTTATGAGGTTATTATATAGGGTTAGTTAATGCTTATTAAGCATTAACTAACCCTTAACTTAGTGACCCTTATTGTAAAGTGTTACCGTATATGATGGTATGTTTTGTGTGTCATGTGAACCATATGATCCTAGGGGTCTTAGAAGACAATTGATTCACTCTTTATGCATCATTAACTTAACAATGACCATTCGTACACCACAGAAATGATCATTTCACTGTTGCTTCATTCTACTTTCTGAGAGAAACTGCCCACTTCTCTGTTATATTTTGGCAAATGTAAATGTTTAATTGGCTACACATAACAAAATGATTGACTCACCAACTGCCTGTCTGACAAACAGGATGTGATGCGTCGCTGGGCCGCTCCCCACGGGAAGCCCTGCCATGGCGGCTTAGCCCTGACCGGACAGGGACATGTGAGGTGGCGGCCGATGATGATGATGGATTTAAATCGGAGCCACACCTGGGAACTAAAAAGGCCGGTGATGCTCATGTTCCAGCACTTCCTGCCCCACGTGTGACATCACTGCCTCTTCACTTCCTGTTCTGGCCGCCATGGCGTCGGGTTCAAGGACGGAGTGGACACTGAGGCTCCCAGGAAGCCGTCTGTTTCCTGCCCCGAATATGGAAAAGTCCAGAAGTTCTCCAAAACACAGGAAGTATGACAGGGGAAACAGAAGACTTCATTTTTATTGGTGTTTTAGAAATTTGTGTTGTTGGCTATATTTTATTATTAATTCAAGTTGACTAAGCATGCTTCCAGAGGTGGAAAGTAACAAAGTACATTTACTCGAATACTGTACTTAAGTACAATTTTGAGGTACTTGTACTTTACTTGAGTATTACCATTTTATGCTACTTTGTACTTATACTCCACTACATTTCAGAGGGAAATATTGTACTTTTTACTACACTACCTTTATTTGATAACTTAAGTTAACTAGTTACTTTGCACATTCAGATTATTAATACAAAATATAATCAACTAATAGATTGTGATGTATTATTATAGATTACTGTAAGGTACCCAGCAGTATATAAAGTAGTGGAAATCAGCCCCACCTTTCCAGCTGCAACATTAAAGTGATGCTTACACATTAATGCATCAATAATTATAATTCAAAAATATAATATATACTGTATTATTGTGAAATGGGCCTTTCTGCGTAATGAGTACTTTTACTTTTGTTGCTTTGAGTACATTTTGATGCTAATACTTTTGTACTTTTACTTAAGTAACATTTTGAATGCTGGACTTTTACTTGTAACAGAGTATTTTTATACTGTGGTATTTCTACTTTTACTTAAGTAAGAGATCTGAGTACTTCTTTCACCACTGCATGCTTCTACATAAACGGCCAGTACCACCAATAACATACAATCGTGTTTGAGTGTGTGTTTGTGTATATGTGTGTGTGTGCATTGGTGCGCTGAAATCCTATATGATGTCATTCAAAGAGCCCATTAAGCCATTAGTGAGACACAATCCTAGTTTTATGGATCACAAAGAGG